>NC_054477.1:3794436-3816936 GCF_017639515.1 Carcharodon carcharias | reverse complement strand
GGGGAAGCCAGTTAATAACGAAACAATAATTCATCCAATAACCATTCCCCTCTTGGGGGAAAGTCAAAGTTTTTAATTTATTTTGACAATTCTGTGATATGGAGTGAATTTTATAATATATATCATCTTTTAAAATGTCAAAAGGAGGTGCCACAGAATCACCGATTTAAGAGGTTGTTCCAAGCAGATGACTGGTCCTGGTATTCCCGAGCTTTGGAATGGGTCCTCAGGCTGTGCTTCCTGGTTAGTGGGTAACTCACTCACCCCACCTGCCCCCAACTGTGGGACTGAGTAATGAACCAGTTCGCAGAGGGATTGAAGAGAGAATTGTGGATTTCCAGAGGGATTTGGAGGGGGGGGGATTTGGAGGGGGGGATTTGGAGGGGGGGATTTGGAGGGGGGGGGATTTGGAGGGGGGATTTGGAGGGGGGGGGATTTGGAGGGGGGGATTTGGAGGGAGAGTGGTTGGAGATTTGGATAGGAATTTGGAGGGGAATTTCCAGAGCGATTTGGAGGGAGATTTGAAAAGGGATTTGGAGAGGGATTTCGAGGGGAATTTGGAGGGGGATTTGCAGAGGGATCTGGATAGGGATTTGGAGGGGTATTTGGAAAGGGATTTGGAGGGGGATTTGGAGGGAGATTTCCAGAGGGATTTGGATAGGGATTTGGAGGCGGGTGGTTGGACGGGGATTTGGAAAGGGATTTGGAGGGGAATTCGGAGGTGGGATTTGTTGGGGGATTTGGAGGGGGACTTGGAAGGGGATTTCCAGAGGGATTTCCAGAGGGATTTGGAGGGAGGTTTGGAGAGGGATTTGCAGAGGGATCTGGATAGGGATTTGGAGGGAGGTTTGGAGAGGGATTTGCAGAGGGATCTGGATAGGGATTTGGAGGCGGGTGGTTGGAGGGGTATTTGGAAAGGGATTTGGAGGGAGATTTGGAAGGGGATTTCCAGAGGGATTTGGATAGGGATTTGGAGGGAGGTTTGGAGAGGGATTTGCAGAGGGATCTGGATAGGGATTTGGAGGGGGATTTGGAGGGAGATTTCCAGAGGGATTGCCACAATGGGCTACTGGATCGGGTAACTTGGATTCAGCCACAGTCGGGAATTTGCAGTATTTAAGTTAAACTTCCCACATGATATCTCACATGATGCTGCCCAATTTTTTATTACCTTATTTATAATAGAAACATTTTATGTAACCAGTCACTGTCTTTCATCCATCCCAGCCGCTGGAGCTCCTGTTAGAAATATAAACATTGAAATTATAATGAAAAGACATTTAAAATAAAAGAGGCTGTTTAATTGCCATTAAAATGAGAACTGATTTCCATCTCAAACCTGTAAATCTACTTCACCTGGTGCTGACCAACCTCAGCCTCCAGGTGAGATTGTTCCGGAATAACGGCCGGTGTTGTCTGTTCCCGCTCACTGACATGTAAAGTGACGCGTGGTGATGTCGGGCGTAAGTCCCATTGTCACCACGCGTCATTCCAATCCCTCGCTCGGTGGGTGCGCACCGGAACCAGCCGCTCGCTTGCTGAACTATCAAAAGCCCAAACCCACTCCTGTCCGGCCCTCCTGACAGGGAGGAAACTCTCCCCAGTCCTTCCCCACAGGGAGGAAACTCTCCCCAATCCTTCCCCACAGAGAGGAAACTCTCCCCAGTCCTTCCCCACAGAGAGGAAACTCTCCCCAGTCCTTCCCCACAGAGAGGAAACTCTCCCCAGTCCTTCCCCACAGAGAGGAAACTCTCCCCAGTCCTTCCCCACAGGGAGGAAACTCTCCCCAATCCTTCCCCACAGAGAGGAAACTCTCCCCAATCCTTCCCCACAGAGAGGAAACTCTCCCCAGTCCTTCCCCACAGAGAGGAAACTCTCCCCAGTCCTTCCCCACAGAGAGGAAACTCTCCCCAGTCCTTCCCCACAGAGAGGAAACTCTCCCCAGTCCTTCCCCACAGGGAGGAAACTCTCCCCAGTCCTTCCCCACAGAGAGGAAACTCTCCCCAGTCCTTCCCCACAGAGAGGAAACTCTCCCCAGTCCTTCCCCACAGGGAGGAAACTCTCCCCAATCCTTCCCCACAGAGAGGAAACTCTCCCCAATCCTTCCCCACAGAGAGGAAACTCTCCCCAGTCCTTCCCCACAGAGAGGAAACTCTCCCCAGTCCTTCCCCACAGAGAGGAAACTCTCCCCAGTCCTTCCCCACAGAGAGGAAACTCTCCCCAGTCCTTCCCCACAGGGAGGAAACTCTCCCCAATCCTTCCCCACAGGGAGGAAACTCTCCCCAGTCCTTCCCCACAGGGAGGAAACTCTCCCCAGTCCTTCCCCACAGGGAGGAAACTCTCCCCAGTCCTTCCCCACAGAGAGGAAACTCTCCCCAGTCCTTCCCCACAGAGAGGAAACGCTCCCCAATCCTTCCCCACAGAGAGGAAACTCTCCCCAATCCATCCCCACAGAGAGGAAACTCTCCCCAGTCCTTCCCCACAGAGAGGAAACTCTCCCCAATCCTTCCCCACAGAGAGGAAACTCTCCCCAGTCCTTCCCCACAGAGAGGAAACTCTCCCCAGTCCTTCCCCACAGAGAGGAAACTCTCCCCAGTCCTTCCCCACAGAGAGGAAACTCTCCCCAATCCTTCCCCACAGGAGGAAACTCTCCCCAATCCTTCTCCACAGAGAGGAAACTCTCCCCAATCCTTCCCCACAGAGAGGAAACTCTCCCCAGTCCTTCCCCACAGGGAGGAAACTCTCCCCAGTCCTTCCCCACAGAGAGGAAACTCTCCCCAATCCTTCCCCACAGAGAGGAAACTCTCCCCAGTCCTTCCCCACAGAGAGGAAACTCTCCCCAGTCCTTCCCCACAGAGAGGAAACTCTCCCCAGTCCTTCCCCACAGAGAGGAAACTCTCCCCAATCCTTCCCCACAGGGAGGAAACTCTCCCCAATCCTTCCCCACAGAGAGGAAACTCTCCCCAATCCTTCCCCACAGAGAGGAAACTCTCCCCAGTCCTTCCCCACAGGGAGGAAACTCTCCCCAGTCCTTCCCCACAGAGAGGAAACTCTCCCCAGTCCTTCCCCACAGGGAGGAAACTCTCCCCAGTCCTTCCCCACAGGGAGGAAACTCTCCCCAGTCCTTCCCCACAGGGAGGAAACTCTCCCCAATCCTTCCCCACAGAGAGGAAACTCTCCCCAATCCTTCCCCACAGAGAGGAAACTCTCCCCAATCCTTCCCCACAGGGAGGAAACTCTCCCCAGTCCTTCCCCACAGTGAGGAAACTCTCCCCAGTCCTTCCCCACAGAGAGGAAACTCTCCCCAATCCTTCCCCACAGGGAGGAAACTCTCCCCAGTCCTTCCCCACAGAGAGGAAACTCTCCCCAATCCTTCCCCACAGAGAGGAAACTCTCCCCAATCCTTCCCCACAGGGAGGAAACTCTCCCCAGTCCTTCCCCACAGGGAGGAAACTCTCCCCAATCCTTCCCCACAGGGAGGAAACTCTCCCCAATCCTTCCCCACAGGGAGGAAACTCTCCCCAATCCTTCCCCACAGGGAGGAAACTCTCCCCAATCCTTCCCCACAGGGAGGAAACTCTCCCCAATCCTTCCCCACAGAGAGGAAACTCTCCCCAGTCCTTCCCCACAGGGAGGAAATCTCCCCAATCCTTCCCCACAGAGAGGAAACTCTCCCCAATCCTTCCCCACAGAGAGGAAACTCTCCCCAGTCCTTCCCCACAGAGAGGAAACTCTCCCCAATCCTTCCCCACAGAGAGGAAACTCTCCCCAATCCTTCCCCACAGAGAGGAAACTCTCCCCAATCCTTCCCCACAGAGAGGAAAATCTCCCCAATCCTTCCCCACAGAGAGGAAACTCTCCCCAATCCTTCCCCACAGAGAGGAAACTCTCCCCAATCCTTCCCCACAGAGAGGAAACTCTCCCCAGTCCTTCCCCACAGGGAGGAAACTCTCCCCAATCCTTCCCCACAGCCCCGTCACATTTCACTCCATCAACTATTCATCCAATTCCCTTCTGAAAGTCCCAATGGAATCTGTTCCCACTGCCCATTCAGACAGCACACTCCGTATCAGAACAACTCACTCACTCACTCACTCACTCACTCACTCACTCAATCACTCACTCACACACCCACTCACTCACTCACTCACACACCCACTCACTCACTCACTCTCACTCACTCACTCACCCACTCACTCACTCACTCACCCACCCACCCACTCACACTCACTCACTCTCACTCACTCACACACCCACTCACTCACTCAATCACTCACTCACTCACTCACTCACTCTCACTCACTCACTCACCCACTCACTCACTCACTCACTCACCCACCCACCCACTCACTCACTCACTCACCCACTCACTCACTCACTCACTCACTCACTCACCCACCCACTCAGTCACTCAATCACTCACTCACACTCACTCACTCACTCAATCATTCACTCACTCAATCACTCACTCACTCACTCACACACTCAATCACTCACACACTCACTAACTCACTCACTCACCCACCCTCCCACCCACCCACTCACTCACTCACTCACTCACTCACTAACTCACCCACTCACTTTTCCAGAGGTGCTTTATCCAATTCTGGGCCATGGGGAGATGGAGCCTGTCCAGACAGGCAATGGGCACTAGGCGGTGTACACCCTGGATGGGGTACACCCTGGGGTACGCCCAGGACATGGGTACGCCCAGGACAGGGTACGCTCAGGATTGGGTACACCCTGGACAGGGTACGCCCAGGACAGGGGTACACCCTGGACAGGATACGCCCAGGACAGGGGTACACCCTGGACAGGGTACGCCCAGGACAGGGATATGCCCAGGACAGGGGTACACCCTGGACAGGGTACGCCCAGGACATGGGTACGCCCAGGACATGGGTACACCCTGGACAGGGTACGCCCAGGACATGGGTACGCCCAGGACAGGGGTACGCCCAGGACAGGGTACGCCCAGGATGGGGTACGCCCAGGATGGGGTACGCCCAGGACAGGGGTGTTAGTCCGTCACGGACAGCAACTCACTTCTTTAATCAATTACCTTAAATTTGAATCAGGGAGTGGCTTCAGCACAGAAGAAGGCCATTTGGCCCATCATGTCTGTACTGCAGCTCACCTAGTCCCACTCACCTGCCTTTTCTCAGTAGCCCTGAAAACTTCTGTTTCTGTTCTGCTGCTTATCCCTCTTGGATATCTCGATTGACCCTGTCTCCCCCACACTCTCAGACAGCGCATTCCAGACCCTAACCACTCGATTGACACTGCCTCAGGCCCCTCCCACACTGCCCCAGACCCCTCCCACACTGCCTCAGACCCCTCCCACACTGCCTCAGACCCCTCCCACACTGCCCCAGACCCCTCCCACACTGCCCCAGACCCCTCCCACACTGCCTCAGGCCCCTCCCACACTGCCTCAGACCCCTCCCACACTGCCTCAGACCCCTCCCACACTGCCCCAGACCCCTCCCACACTGCCCCAGACCCCTCCCACACTGCCTCAGGCCCCTCCCACACTGCCTCAGACCCCTCCCACCCTCCCTCAGACCCCTCCCACACTGCCCCAGACCCCTCCCACACTGCCTCAGACCCCTCCCACACTTCCCCAGACCCCTCCCACACTGCTCCAGACCCCTCCCACACTGCCTCAGACCCCTCCCACACTTCCCCAGACCCCTCCCACACTTCCCCAGACCCCTCCCACACTGCCCCAGACCCCTCCCACACTGCCCCAGACCCCTCCCACACTGCCTCAGGCCCCTCCCACACTGCCCCAGACCCCTCCCACACTGCCTCAGACCCCTCCCACACTGCCCCAGACCCCTCCCACACTGCCCCAGACCCCTCCCACACTGCCTCAGACCCCTCCCACACTGCCTCAGACCCCTCCCACACTGCCCCAGACCCCTCCCACACTGCCCCAGACCCCTCCCACACTGCCTCAGGCCCCTCCCACCCTGCCCCAGGCCCCTCCCACACTGCCTCAGACCCCTCCCACACTGCCCCAGACCCCTCCCACCCTGCCCTAGGCCCCTCCCACCCTGCCCCAGGCCCCTCCCACCCTGCCCCAGGCCCCTCCCACACTTCCCCAGACCCCTCCCACACAGCCTCAGACCCCTCCCACACTGCCCCAGACCCCTCCCACCCTCCCTCAGGCCCCTCCCACCCTGCCCCAGGCCCCTCCCACCCTGCCTCAGGCCCCTCCCACCCTGCCCTAGGCCCCTCCCACCCTGCCCTAGGCCCCTCCCACCCTGCCCCAGGCCCCTCCCACCCTGCCCCAGGCCCCTCCTGTGGAGATTTTGTTCCTATTTGATTTGTAAATTGGGTCATTAATTGGTGTCTCAAGATGGTGCTTCCTGCTTCAACCCTCCCTCTGTTACTGTTCATGTTCCCCTGAACAGCCTGGACCCCCCGCCTGTGCAGGTAGACCTCCCTGTGGTCTCTCCCGCGCCTCTCCCAGTAACACTGGAGACTGTAGCTATTGTTAAGGATATTCCTGCTGCCCCCCGCCCTCCCCACCCTCTGCACCCTGCCCCATGTGGATCTCACCCCTCCCCATATTGAGGATGTGCGCAGTCACTTACAGAGGTGACCCCCTCACCCCTCACCCCTCACTCCTCAGCTCCCTCCACCATGAGCGCTTCCAGTATTCCCTCACTTTATTACCTTTTCCCCATCTACAGGATGCAGATGCCTCCCCTGACCTTGACCATCCCATCCGCAGCCCGGTACTGTGCCAAGCATCCCAGGATCACCACATTCTGCACCCCGAGCTCTGCCAACCCGCATGGGGCACACAGGTCTCGCCTTCAGCTTGAGAGAGACTATGATGTGTGTGTGCCGAGCCCACCCTGTAACATGACCCACAGAGCCCCAGGACTGCCCTTCCATTCTCAACCTGACCTTTTGTCCCCAGTACCGGAATTATGGCTGTCTGTCACTCAGCACCTCCGCACTCTGCCCCATTCCCATTCCTTCAGGACTGACAACAGCACTACTTTCCTCCCCCTCCCTGAGTGTCTGCGTGCAACCCTCCTCTCTTGTGCTATGGACTGCAGCGGTTCAAGAAGGCTGCTCAGCACCACCTGCTCAAGGTCAACTTGTACTGACCAGAGGATTCGAGTACAGGAACAGGGATGTCTTGCTGCAATTATACAGAGCCTTGGTGAGACCACACCTGGAATATTGTGTGCAGTTTTGGTCACCTTATCTGATGAAGGATGTACTTGCTATAGAGGGAGTGCAGGGAAGGTTTACCTGACTGATTCCTGGGATGGCGGGACTGACATATGAGGAGAGGTTGAGTCAGTTAGGATTATATTGGCTGGAGTTCAGAAGAATGAGGGGAAATCTCATAGAAATCTATAAAATTCTAACAGGACTAGACAGGGTAGATGCAGGAAGGATGTTCCCGATGGTGGGGGAGCCCAGAACCAGGGGTCACAGTCTGAGTGCTGGATTAGAATAGATAGGGGTTTGATGGCCGGCACGGACATGATGGGCCGAAGGGCCTGTTTCTGTGCTGTATAACTATAACTCTATGGGCAGAAATTTTCACTCGGTGGGTGGGTGCACGCCCAACCCGCTCGAGCGTGAAACGACACGCGTTGGCTTCGGCTGAGCGTGCTGACATCAACGCGCAGTCGCGCGATAATTCGATCAGCGGGCAGGCATCGGAATCGGCAGCGCACCCGCCGACAATTAAAAGGCTCATTAAGGCCATTATATAATCAATTAAGGTAAATTTTTCACCTAACAGTTAGCAGTCAGGCAAAAAGGCCAAGCGGCCTTCACATTTTTTTGGAAACCTCATCCACGGGCAGAATGAGGTTTCCAAAAGCAAATAAAAATAAAATAAAAGTTTTGCAATTAACTTAATAACGTGTCCCTGCTCATGTGATAGAGTCACATGAGCGGACATGTTTTATTACATTTTTATTTCCTTTATTATTTTTTGTTATATCTCTTCATCTTCCTGAGGTAACTCCATGTCTCAGGGAGAGTGTGTCTGTGTTCATGAGGAGTGTATCTGTATTCACTGGAAGTGTGTCAGTCTGCACAGGGAATGTACGTGTATTCACAGGGAGTGCTGTCAGTGTTGACGGGGAGTGTGTCTGTATTTACGGGGAGTGTATCTGTATTCACCGGGAGTGTATCCGTGTTCATGGGATGTGTCTGTATTCACGTGGAGTGTGTCTGTGTTCATGGGGAGTGTGTCTGTGTTCATGGGGAGTGTGTCTGTATTCACCGGGAGTGTGTCTGTGTTCATGGGGAGTGTGTCTGTATTCACGTGGAGTGTGTCTGTATTCACGTGGAGTGTGTCTGTGTTCATAGGGAGTGTGTCTGTATTCACCGGGAGTGTGTCAGTCTGCATAGGGAGTGTGTCTGTGTTCAAGGGGAGTGTCTCCGTGTTCACGGAGAGTGTGCCTGTATTTACAGGGAGTGTTTCGATGTTCACAGGGAGTATGTCTGTATTGAAGGGGAGTGTCTCAGTGCTCACAGAGAGTGTGTCAGTCTTCACATGGATTGTATCTGTATTTACGTGGAGATGGAGTATAATGTGGAAAATGTGAGATTATGCACTTTGGTAGGAAGAACAGAGGAGCTGAATATTATTTAAATGGAGAAAGACTGCAGAAAGCTACAGCACAGAGGGATTTGGGGGTCCTTGTGCATGAATCACAAAAAGCTGCATACAGGTTCAGCAGGTAATAGGGAAGGCGAATGGAATGTTAGCCTTTATTTCAAAGGGAATGGAGTATAAAAATAGGGAAGTCCTGCTAAAACCAGACGAGGCACTAATTAGACCACACCTAGAATACTGTGAACAGTTTTAGCCCCCTTATCTAAGGAAAGATATACTGGCATTGGAGGCAGTCCAGAGAAGGTTCACTAGGTTGATCCCGGGGATGGAGGGATTTTCTTATGAGGAGAGGTTGAGTAGTTTGGACCTGTACTCATTGGAGTTTAGAAGAATGAGAGGTGACCTTATTGAAACATATAAGATTCTTAGGTGGCTTGACGGGATAGATGCTGAGAGATTGCTTCCCCTTCTGGGAGAGTCTAGGACCGGAGGGCATAATCTCAGAGTAAGGGGTCACTGATTTAAGACAGAGATGAGGAGGAGTTTCTTCTCTCAGAGAGTAGTCAATCTGTGGAATTCTTTACCACAGAGGGCTGTAGAAGCTGGGTCGTTAAGTATATTCAAGGCTGAGATAGACAGGTTTTTAATCAGTAAGGGAATCAAGGGTTATGGGGAAAAGGCAGGAAAGTGGAGTTGAGGATTATCAGATCAGCCATGAACTCATTGAATGGTGGAGCAGACTCGATGGGCCGAATGGCCAATTCTGTTCCTATGTCTTATGGTTTTATTGCCTCACGCTCTGTCTCCGTGGATCCCTTCCAGCTCCACCACCTGCAATCGGGCCTCTGGGCTGCCATCTTTCTCCTCCCTGACCCAACCCTCCCCCATTCCCTTCACCCTCACGTCTCTGTCAACATTCCCCCCAGCCCCCCTGTCCCACCCCGGGCCCCAGGTTTGGTAGAGAGCAGGCCTGCTGGAGTCTGCAGCACACACTGAGTGCAGCCCACCCAGAGAAACCCAGCACCCACCAGCCTCAGTTTTCCCAGCTGCTGGTGACCCGGGGGCTGTTACAGTTTGGTCTGGGATGTGGCTCTCGAGTGAAGTGAGGGTGGATAACTACTCGCCACTTAGATCCGATTGTGATTCAGAGCGATTCTAATTTCCCGCTGGCGTGACAGGTAATGGAGAGGGGGAACGTGATTCCGTTGGTGCGTGTATTTAATGAGTATTCATGACACACCAATGCAAGCGGGGTTCCCAATAAGGATTGCGAGAAAGTTGACAGCTATCATCCCGCTATTAAAAAGCTGAGAGGAAAATTCCTACTTGTTTCCTGCCAGCGGAATTCAGGCTTTGAGCCTCACTCCGAATTTTCCACTCTCGCCTGTCAGGACAGCCACAGAACCGGAGTGTTCCACCCGGAGAACTTGATGCTTTAGTTATTTGGGTGTCTACACCTGGTTTGCTGCAGTGTCTGATGGAAGGTTCACCCCAAGGAGAGGAGAAAACTTCTCAGGTTCTGTCTGATGTGCAAGCGATTCTGGGGGCTCCTTATCAAGTAAGAGCAGCAGCTCAGGACAGGAACACCTCGTCACCTCTGTTTAGCCTGCGCAGGGCTCCAGTCCACTACCTCCTATTGTAAGTGGGAGCTTGTTGCGTCCATAGGACTGTTCAGAGTCCGGAACCTTCTGATAATCCCTGACTGCCAAGCCTGGGCTGAGTTTCCTTGGCAGGTGTGGGGTGTTGAGTGTGAAGCATTCTGTCCATCAGCAGCTCTGATGGGGTGGGTGGTTCGATATGGCCAAAGCCCCATTGGAAATGGTGGGAAGAGGTGATTTTAAACTGTTTGGTGACCAACGCTGTACAAACTAATCCACAGGGAGCACCTGATCCCCACATGATTCCCGAACAGACTGTGTGAACATTTGGAAATGGACCTATTCAATGGAAAGTCCTTCCTCCTCACTGTGGGTTGAAGTGAACCATTTACACACAATGACCACAGAGTCAGTCATCAGATCATTGAAAGAAAAAATGTTTGTGATCCAGGACACCCTGGACCAGGTGGTATCCAACAATTTGCTGATGAATATGTCACTCAGTTTTCCAGGAAACACGGATTTCAACATCTCACCGGCTCCCCAAGCTATCCACGGTCTAAGGGTGAGGGGGAAAGGAGCGTCTGCGCCGTTAAGACCCTCTTGAAGTAAAATGACGATTTCTTCGATCACTCTCGATATTCCCGGCCACCAGAAGACTGGGATCCTGCTCTGTGATGACCAAGTGGCCTTGGCCAATTAGTTGTAGAATCTCTGGCCCAGGTGAGATGGTAATGAGTGAGATGGGAATGAGTGAGATGGGAATGAGTGAGATGGGAATGAGTGAGATGGGAATGACCCAATCGCTCATCATAAGCTAACAGGTCATCAGTAACAGTCCCAGTGATTCTGCTGTTCAAAGTAAATTCTCAAACATTGCTCCCTGGACAGTGCAGATTCCAGCACTGTCAGCAGCACTGACACAGACAGACACACTCTTCATCTCCAATCTGTCCTTGGCGTATCTGCTACAGCTTTTGGAAGCACACTGGCAGTCATCTTGTCACAAACTGGGAATATGACTCGAGTTTGTCAACCAGATTGACATCATGTGTCACAGGACAGCTGACTGTGACCCTGGACAGTGTGTCCTCAGTCATTTCATCCTGGCCCTGGACATACACTGTCCTGTATTCAAAACACATGAGATGCAAGTGGAACCTCTGAATTCTGGGGGCTTCCTGGTGAGTTCTTCCTTATCCAATAGTGAGACCAATGGCTTGTGATCTGTCTCGATGATAACTTTCAGCCCAATTATGTAGCCAGAGAGCTTCTCACAAGCCCATGTCACTGCGAGAGCCTCTTTTTCAATAACTGCATGTTACATCTCTGTGTCTGACAGCCCGCTAGATGCATAATATACCAATCGGTGACATCCATCCAACTGCTCTCGGAACCAAACTGCCCCTTGGCCTGTTGACTGAGGCTTCTGCAGCGATTGTAGTTGGCGGGGATGGGTTGTAGTGAGCTAGGGTACCTGGTGAGAGCAGCCTGTCTTTGATCTGGTGAAACGCTTGCCCTTGCGCTGACTCCCACGTTTGGGTCTTTAGGAGAGGCTCTGTGACCTGTCCCAGGCTGAGCGGAAACTCTAACTGGTTCACTGTGCCCAGGAATTTCTGGAGGTCTGGAATGGGATGTGGTTGGAAACTCACTGATTGTCTTTGTTTTGTGTGGGATCACCATGACGATGCCTCTGCTGCTCACAATACAGCCCGAAAACTAAATGGAGGCCTCAGGGAACGCGCACTTATCATTCAGGCAACTCTGCTTCTGGCAAGTGTTTCGAGGCAGTCGTGCGTCTATGTTGTGGCAGTCGTACCGTGGACAAGGGCACCATCCACATGGCAGGCAGCTCGTTTCTAGCTGTGTAAGATGGCCGACGTTGTGCGCTGAACAATCTCAGGTGCGGAGGTAACACCTGAATGGCAATCAGTTAGAGAAAATCTGCCAGAGGATGATAAAAATGGTCAGTAATTTACATTTCTCATCTAATGGAACCTGCCAGGAGCTGCAGTTGGCATCAGGTTTCGAGGAGATGGTTGTCTTGGAGAGTTTGGCCAAGCTGATACCCACTGAGGACATCGGGTGGATTTCCCTTGTTGAGCTCTGTCAGGTGGAGACAGATGTGAAGGGATCCATTTCGGAATGGGACCATTCCATTGGCTGAGTGACGGGGGAGATGACCCCCACCTTGGTAATCTCATCACGTTGCTGTTCAACTCACTCCATAAGTTTGAAAAGGACTTGGAGAGTGGGGGGAATTCAGTTTGGGTACCTTGGGTACGTTGCTGGGAGTCGGAGTGGGGCCGGGATGTGGGGCCAGGGGGACGGAGCCAGGGGCGGGGCCGGGGGAGCGGGGGGCGGGGCCGGGGCGGGGCTGGGGTGCGGGGGCGGGGCTGGGGGAGCGGGGGCGGGGCCGGGGCGGGGCTGGGGGAGCGGGGGCGGGGCCGGGGCGGTGCTGGGGGAGCGGGGGGCGGGGCTGGGGCGGTGCTGGGGAGCGGGGGGTGGGCTGGGGGAGCGGGGGCGGGGCTGGGGCGGGGCTGGGGGAGCGGGGGCGGGGCTGGGGGAGCAGGGGGGCGGGGCTGGGGGAGCGGGGGCGGGGCGGGGCTGGGGGAGCGGGGGCGGGGCCGGGGCAGGGCTGGGGCGGGGCTGGGGGAGCAGGGGCGGGGCTGGGGGAGAGGGGGCGGGGCCTGGGCGGGGCTGGGGGAGCGGGGGCGGGGCTGGGGGAGCGGGGGCGGGGCCTGGGCGGGGCTGGAGGAGCGGGGGCGGGGCCGGGGCGGGGCTGGGGGAGCGGGGGGCGGGGCTGGGGGAGCAGGGGGCGGGGCCGGGGCGGGGCTGGAGGAGCGGGGGCGGGGCTGGGGGAGCGGGGGCGGGGCCGGGGCGGGGCTGGAGGAGCGGGGGGCGGGGCCGGGGCGGGGCTGGGGGAGTGGGGCGGTCGTGGGGGGGGCGGGGCTGGGGGAGTGGGGGTGGAGCCAGGGGCGGGGCCAGGGGAGCGGGGGGCGGGGCCGGGGCGGGGCTGGGATGCGGGGGCGGGGCTGGGGGAGCGGGGGCGGGGCCGGGGCGGGGCTGGAGGAGCGGGGGCGGGGCTGGGGCGGGGCTGGGGGAGTGGGGCGGTCGTGGGGGGGGCGGGGCTGTGGGGGTCAGAGAGAAGAAGCAACTGTGATGTCACGGGAAGCTGGTAAGCTGATTGGCCGGTAGGTGCTCAGTCTAAGGGACAGTGTGTGAGAAACCAGCTCAGGACAGGTGAGTTCAGGGAGATCCATAAATACAAAGAACTAAAACTTTAAAATAATAAACCAAACCTTGAAATCTTTAAAATCAAACAATAAAGATTTACAAAAGGCAATAAAAATAATTTAAACAAATATCTAAAACACATTCCTTGTAGTTAAGAATTGTATAACCTTTAGTAATCAGCGGTGCTAACATTGAATAAACACAGTAACCTGTAGCATGTTTTCTTCTTATGTAATTAAAGTAAATTAACTAAACAACATAAGTTAGAATGGTGGGACAGGGGTTATGTTGCAGCTGTGGAATGTGGGAACTTTTGGATGCCAAGGGGAGAGGGTGGTAAATTGGAGTTGAGGATGAAATGAGATCAGCCATGATCGTATTGAATGGCAGGGCAGGCTCGAGGGGCTGGATTGCCTACTCCTGCTCCTAGTTCTTCTGTTCTTATGTTTGCCATTCTCCAGTCCTCCAGCACCTCCCCTGAGTCTAGGGAGGATTGAAAGATTATAGCCAGTGCACCTGCAATTTCTACTCTCAATTCCTTCAACATCCTTGGCTCCATCTTATCCAGTCCCTGTGCCTTGTCAACTTTAAGCACTGACAGTCTATTCAACACTTCCTCCTCATCAATTTTGAGCCCTTCTAGTGACAGAGTTTCCTTGTCTGTCACCGTGACCTGGGTAGTGTCCATCTCCTTGGTAAAGACGGATGCAAAATATTAATTTAATACCTCGGCCATGGCCCCTTTGTCTATATGTAAATTCCCTTTTAGGTCCCTAATTGGCTCTACTCCTCCTTTTACCACCCTTTTACTATTTATATGTCTATAGAAGACTTTGGGATTCCCCTTTATGTTGGCTGCCAGTCTTTTCTCAGAATCCCTCTTCACTTCTCTAATATGTTTTATCACCTCCCCTCTGAACCTTCTGGATTCCTCTTGGTTCTCAATTGTATTTTCGACCTGAGACTATCATAGACACACTTTTTCTTCTTTAGCTTAATTTCAATCTCCTTTTTCATCCAAGGAGTTCTGAATTTGTTTGTCCTACCTTTCCCTCTCAATATACCTTGACTATGCCCAAACCAATTCTTTTTGGAGGTAGTCCAATGTTCAACTACAGTTTTTCCGGCCAATCATTCATTCCAATCTGTCTGGCCCAGCTCCGTTCTTGCCCCATTGAAGTTGGGATCTTGTCCAGTTAATTATTTTTATCCTGGATTGCCTATTGTCCTTTTCTATCATCATCCAAAAACAATCAATATAATGATCACTGTCTCTTAAATGTTCCCCCACTGACACTTGATCTACTTGGCCCACCTCATTACCAAGAACCAGGCCCAACAGTGCATCTTTTCTTGTTGGATTGGACACATACTGCTGTAGAAAATTCTCCGAAACACAATCTAGGAACATTTGTCCCTCTCCACCCTTTACACTCCCACTGTCCCAGTCTACATTCGGGTAATTAAAGTCCCCCATTATAACTACTCTATAATGCTGCATCTCTCTGTAATTTCCCTGCAGATTTGCTCTTCTACGTCCTTCTCACTAGTTGCTGGTCTATAGACTACACTGAACAATGTAATTCCCCCCTTTTTGTTCCTTAGTTTGTGCCAAATAGATTCTGTCCTTGAACCCTCTGGGACATCCTCTTTCTCCAGCACTGCAATGCTCCCCTTAACCAATACCACCACCCCTCCTCCTTTCCTTCCTTTCCTGTCTCTTCTGGACACTTGTACCTGGGAATATTTAACACCCAGTTCTGTCCTTCCTTGAGCCAGGTCTCTGTTATCCCCACAACATCATATTTCCACATGGCAATCTGCGCCTGTAACTCCCTAATCTTATTCACTATACTCCGTGCATTCACATACATGCACAGTAACCCTAATCCTGATTTAGATTCTGTTACTTTCTCCCTCACCCTGACTTTACCTATTAACTTACTATTCTCTATACTACTGCTATCTGTCCCTCCCTATTTTGTGCACCCAGGTATTTCTTTTTAATATTTTCTCTTGGTTCCCACACCCCTGCAGAGTTAATTTAACCCCTCCCTAGCAAGTGCTGCTTGATAGCACTGTTGATGACCCCTTCCATTACTTTACTGATGATGGAGAGTAGACTGATGGGGTGTTAATTGGCCGGGTTGGATTTGTCCTGCTTTTTATGTACAGGACATACCTGGGCAATGTCCCACATAGCTGGGTAGATGTCAGTGTTGTAGCTGTACTGGAACAACTTGGCTAGGGGTGCAGCAAGTTCTGGAGTACAAACCTTCAGTATTATTGCCAGAATATTGTCAGGGCCCATAGCCTTTCCAGTATCCAGTGCCTTCAGCCATTTCTTGATATCACGTGGAGTGAATCGAATTGGATGAAGATTGGCATCTGCGATCACAGAATCACACAGAAGAGGCCCTTCGGCCCATCGAGTCTGCACCGACACGTGAGAAACACCTGACCTACCTACCTAATCCCAATTACCAGCACTTGGCCCATAGCCTTGAATGTTATGATGTGCCAAGTGCTCATCCAGGTACTTTTTAAAGGGTGTGAGGCAACCCGCCTCCACCACCCTCCCAGGCAGTGCATTCCAGACCCTCACCACCCTCTGGGTAAACAGGTTTTTCCTCACATCCCCCCTAAACCTCCTGTCCCTCACCTTGAACTTATGTCCCCTTGTGAATGACCCTTCAACTAAGGGGAACAGCTGCTCCCTATCCACCCTGTCCATGCCCCTCATAATCTTGTACACCTCGATCAGGTCGCCCCTCAGTCTTCTCTGCTCCAACAAAAACAACCCAAGTCTATCCAACCTCTCTTCATAACTTAAATGTTTCATCCCAGGCAACATCCTGGTGAATCTCCTCTGCACCCCCTCCAGTGCAATCACATCTTTCCTATAATGTGGCGACCAGAACTGCACACAGTACTCTAGCTGTGGCCTCACTAAGGTTCTATACAACTCCAACATGACCTCCCTACTTTTGTAATCTATGCCTCGACTGATAAAGGCAAGTGTCCCATATGCCTTTTTCACTACCCCACTAACATGCCCCTCCGCCTTCAGAGATCTATGGACACACACACCAAGGTCCCTTTGTTCCTCAGAACTTCCTAGTGTCATGCCATTCATTGAATACTTCCTTGTTGGGGATCTCCAAAGGAGGCTGAGATGGATCATCCACTCGGCACTTCTGGCTGAAGATTGTAGTAAATGCTTCAGCCTTATCTTTTGCGCTGATGTGCTGGGCTCCTCCATCATTAAGGATGGGGATATTTGTGGAGCCTCCTTCTCCAGTGAGTTGTTTAATTGTCCACCACCATTCACAACTGGATGTGGCAGGACTGCAGAGCTTAGATCAGTTAGTTGTGGGATCACTTAGCTCTGTGTATCACTTGCTGGTTATTCTGTTCGGCAAGTAGTCCTGTGTTATAGCTTCACCAGGTTGACACCTTATTTTTAGGTATGCCTGGTGCTGCTCCTGGCATGTCCTCCTGCACTCTTCATTGAACCAGGATTGATCCCCTGGCTTGATGGTAATGGTAGAGTGGGGGATATGCTGGGCCATGAGGTTACAGATTGTTTTCGAGTACAATTCTGCTGCTGCTGATGGCCCACAGCGCCTCATGGATGCCCAGTCTTGAGTTGCTAGATCTGTTTGAAATCTATCCCATTTAGCATGGTGGTAGCGCCACACAACATGATGGAGGGTATCCTCAATGTGAAGGTGGGACTTCGTCTCCACAATGACTGTGCAGTGGTCACTCCTACCGATACTGTCATGGACAGATGCATCTGTGACAGGCAGGTTGGGGAGGATGAGGTCAAGTATGTTTTTCCCTCTTCAAAACCAAAATACCTGGAAAAACTCAGCAGGTCTGACAGTATATGCAGAGAGGAACACAGTTAATGTTTCTAGTCCGTATGACTCTTCAACAGAACTACGGAAAAATAGAAAAGAGGTGAAATATAAACTGGTTTAAGGGGGGGTGGGACAGGTAGAGCTGTTAACCATGTTCCTCTCCGCAGATGCTGTCAGACCTGTGTTTTTCCAGGTATTTTTGTTTTTGTTTTGGATTTCCAGCATCTGCAGTATTATGCTTTTATCAAAGTGTTTTTCCCTCTTGTTGGTTCCCTCACCACCTGCTGCAGACCCAGTCTAGCAGCTACGTCCTTCAGGATTCGGCCAGCTCAGTCAGTAGTGGTGCTACCGAGCCACTCTCGGGAATGGACATTGAAGTCCCCACCCAGGGTACATTCTGTGCCTTTGCCACCCTCAGTGTTTCCTCCAAGTGGTGTTCAACATGGAGGGGCACTGATTCATCAGCTGAGGGAGGGTGGTACTTGGTAATCAGCAGGAGGTTTCCTTGCCCATGTTTGACCTGATGCCATGAGACTTCATGGGGTCTGGGTGACCAACTGTCCCATCTTTTCAGAGATTGTCTCGTATTTGGACTGTTTGCCTGCCCTTTCCTTAAGGGGCACCTTTTGTACTGTATTTCTAGGGCAGCTTGTGGGACACTGATGCTGGCCAGTCTGAGTGATTTGAGTGGGGCTGTGAATTGGGCAGCAGAGAGGTGATGATGTTCTCACTTCACAAGGTAAGTTGTAAACTTTAGTTGCTTTTAACACCTCCCTGCCCCTCCCACAGTCACCAACTCCCTCCTCCTCCTGGTCCTGTGGTTTATATATCCCTGAGTTGGTCGCTCTGGCACAATCAGGAATTGCGCTGCTCAGATTTGGCTTCAGATTTCTGCTAACATTTATTTCCATCATCACAAGCGTTAAATGTTCCCTGAAGCAGCAGAATGGGGCAGAGTAACAGATTGTAATCCTGTCCATTATCTCCATTCACCTGTTTCTTCATGTGTTTCCTGAGCCAGGACAGGTTTATTAAAGATGGTGAAAATGAGTTTATCGGTAAAACTGAATGTTCTCATGGGGATTGTCCAACCCGCCCCCTGTGAGGGACTCAAATCACTGGGAATGACTTTCACAGAATCAGATAGACCCGGCTCAGACTCTCTGTAAATTCAGTCTTCTGGCTCTGAGGGAATGTTTGAAATGTGTCTCCTGGTGGATCAGAAACTGAGCGCAGGGTAAAGAGTTCCCTGAACCCCCGCGATTGGTGGAATGTCACTTGGGGGTGTGTCCAGATTGTGGGTGGGGGCTGATCTTTGGTTTATTCATTCCCCGGGCTGTGGGCTTTGCTGAGCGTGTGAGACAGGGATCTGCATCATGGTGCCCTCATCTTTCTATTATCAATGGGGATTGTAGGCTCGAGGCTCACATCAAAATACAGACTACACTGCAATGGTTGCAAAAAGCCACATTGTGACCTCCGTGCACAGCACCCTTACCTCCTTGTGACACCCCAACCTCACCACGGCCGCTTGATCTGGGCACATGTCGCCTCTCCAGCTCCAGGGCCTCCTGCTCATATCGAGTGAGGATGAGTAGGTGTGGCAATCCACCGCCAGTCCGCAGCCTCTCAGCATTATTATGGGATGTCTTCTCCTGAAAGGACAGAGGAGCATTGATGAGTCCCCTCTCTACCTGCAGCCCCATTGCAGCCTGGCCAACCCCACCTGAGGAACAGCTCACAGGACACAGCCCATTCGTGACCCTGGAGCCACAAGACACTCATTCCAAGCGGCCGGAACTCACCCCCTCGCCCAGATGCTGCCTTATTGACATTTGCCACTCACTCTAGCACCTCTGAGGTCCACAGGGGATGGGCAGCTCTTACCTGTTCTGCAAAGTGACCCATACCAACGGGTACTCACCCAACCCAGAGTACAGGATTAGATGGGTGGATTTTGATTGATGTCTTCCAAACTCCTGCAACTTGCTACAGATGACACAAGGTGGCTTCCCACCACTTTCAGTCTGTGGTTCACTGGTTGAAAAACTTGATTTTCAATGTCTCTCCTGGTGATTTTTCCCCTTTTCCTCTTGATAGGAATTTTCAGAGACAGCAAGTTACAGAGATGTGAGGAATAGGGGTTTTCAGAGAGAGCAAGTTACAGAGATGTGAGGAATAGCCAGCTAGCTACTATGGCAGAGTTACTGCAATCTTACAAACTCAGGAGAGAGAGATATTAGGTCTTCCCTCTTTGTGGGTAAGGAGCTGTACTGTCTGCACTGTTACCACAGAAAACTCTGGTCACCTGGTCAGGAGCCAATTAAAATGCTGTCGCCAGGCAGTTCCCCTTAGTCCAGGGCTCCTTTCCAGCACCATCCTGTTCTTTTATGGCGCACTCTGTTCCAGGATAGCAACATTGTAGATATTCCTCATCCTGTTCCAGTGAACATGTCTTTCAGCTGCAGCCATGCTAGTTTTTAAAGCCACAGTCCAATTTAAAGCCATAGTCCAAGAAAAATAAAAGTAAGTTCTTTACATAGGGTATAGTAATGGACAATAATGGGGTACACACAGAGTGAAATCAGGTAATAATTGGATACACATAGAGTGAAACAAGACAATAATGGGGTACTTACATTTCCCGCTTCCTGACCACCCCTGCCTGCCCCCATCAAGCGCCCCTGCCAAGGGAAAAATTCTGCCCAGAGTGTGTGGAAGAAAGCTTTGAATGCATGTGGTGACCCAGGACCCAGGGGAGAGGAACGTCGGAAGGAGAGTTCGAAACTCTGGAGGTGAACCCTTGTGGAAGGCGTCTGAGAGAAAGCATCGGTTTGGGAGAAGATTCTAAGGTGAGTTTTTGGAGAGTGGAGATTGGAAACCCTCATGTGAAAGACAGGGTTCAGTGAGACTGGTTGGCTCACAGTGTGACAAGCGCCTGGGGGGAGCTGAGGAGGGATCCATAGCATCTGTCTGGGGTGGCATCTGTCACTTGGTTTCAGAGTGCGGTGTGTCTGACCACAGGTCACCTATTGGTTTAAAACAAAAAACAAAAAAATGGTGGAAAATCTCAGCAGGTCTGACAGCGTCTGTGGAGAGAGAAACAGAGTTAACGTTTTGAGTCCGTATGACTCTTCAGAACTGCTCTAACGAAGATCCACAGGGACTCGAAACATTAATCCTGTTTCTCTCTCTCCAGACGCTGTCAGAAATGCTGAGTTTTTCCAGCACTTTTTGTTTCTGGTTTCCAGCATCTGCAGTATTTTGCTTTTATCGTTGGATGCCGTGGATTTACACGGACTGTGTGCTTCCTGTGGATATACGAAAGCTGTGATAGATTGTGTTGTCCTTAGAAACCTGTCTGGCCAGAGTTTTCGGGTTGGTGAGTGGGGGTGAGGCCTGCTTGTTTATGTGTAAAATGATGCTGGACAGGTCGGGCGTGGGTCCCAACGTCACTGTGCGTCACTCTGGTGTTTCGTTTGGCTGCACAGCTGCCGAACTTTCAAAGGCCTATTAAGGCCTGTTAAAAAGTAATTAAAACAATTAACGGAGCTGGCCGTCCAGCCTTAAGGTCGGAGGGCAGGCGAAGAGCCCAGGCGGCCTTCGTATTTTCCATGAAACATCATCCACGGGTGGGATGAGCTTCCATGAAGGATTTTAAAGTTTAATTAAAATTTTTAATAAAACTCAGTGACGTTTCCCAGCTTATCTGACACTGTCACACGAGGGGACATGTCTTAAATGTTTTTTTTCTTTATTAAAATTTTCTAAAATCAAACTAATCTCCCCTAGGCAGCTCCGTGACCCACAGAGCACAGGCCCCGACTCAGCCTCCTCCCCCCTGCCCGCACAGGGAGAGCTCAGCGTTGCCCGGTGCCTGTCACACTGGGCAGGCCTTCATTGGCTGACCCACATAAAATGGAGGTGCAGCCAATCAGGGGCGGCGATTGGCAACGTGACTGCGCGTGCCTACTCCCGCTCCCATCCAACCCCCACTGACAGGGAGAAAACACCCCCCATACGTCTCGGTAAAGGTAGCTGTGGGTGAGGGAGTATTGTAATATAGTTCATCTTCTCTCGTTGAGTAAATGTTTTATGTTTTTGTTAAATGATCAGTAGCTGACTCCTGTGACTCTGCTCAGTAGCCGCTCTCCACGGATCGAAACAAACAAATTTAAAGTTAGGATATGTCAAGCTGGGTTCCACTCTGGGATCAGGACTGTCGAGGGGTGACTTCAACTGGGTTCATAACATAGGGAATACACAGAGTGAAATGAGGAAATAATGGGGTAGACACAGAGTGAAATGAGGAAATAATGGGGTAGACACAGTGTGAAATGAGGAAATAATGGGTAGACACAGTGTGAAATGAGGAAATAATGGGGTAGACACAGTGTGAAATGAGGAAATAATGGGGTAGACACAGAGTGAAATGAGGAAATAATGGGGTAGACACAGTGTGAAATGAGGAAATAATGGGGTAGACACAGAGTGAAATGAGGAAATAATGGGGTAGACACAGAGTGAAATCAGGAAATAATGGGGTAGACACAGAGTGAAATGAGGAAATAATGGGGTAGACACAGTGTGAAATGAGGAAATAATGGGGTAGACACAGTGTGAAATGAGGAAATAATGGGGTAGACACAGAGTGAAATGAGGAAATAATGGGGTAGACACAGAGTGAAATGAGGAAATAATGGGGTAGACACAGAGTGAAATGAGGAAATAATGGGGTAGACACAGAGTGAAATGAGGAAATAATGGGGTAGACACAGAGTGAAATGAGGAAATAATGGGGTAGACACAGTGTGAAATGAGGAAATAATGGGGTAGACACAGAGTGAAATGAGGAAATAATGGGGTAGACACAGTGTGAAATGAGGAAATAATGGGGTAGACACAGTGTGAAATGAGGAAATAATGGGGTAGACACAGAGTGAAATGCAGGAAATAATGGGGTAGACACAGAGTGAAATGAGGAAATAATGGGGTAGACACAGTGTGAAATGAGGAAATAATGGGGTAGACACAGTGTGAAATGAGGAAATAATGGGGTAGACACAGTGTGAAATGAGGAAATAATGGGGTAGACACAGAGTGAAATGAGGAAATAATGGGGTAGACACAGTGTGAAATGAGGAAATAATGGGGTAGACACAGAGTGAAATGAGGAAATAATGGGGTAGACACAGTG